>NC_057809.1:499804754-499808638 GCF_018294505.1 Triticum aestivum | reverse complement strand
GAATCCTACTCCCAGTGGGAGTAGGACTCCTCCTGGCACGCCCTCCTCCTGGCCGGCCGCACCTCCCCCTGTTCCTTTATATACGGGGGCAGGGGGCACCCCTAGACACACAAGTTGATCCATGTGATCATATTCTTAGCCGTGTGCGGTGCCCCCTTCCACCATAATCCTCGATAATATTGTAGCGGTGCTTAGAGGAAGCCCTGCGACGGTAGTACATCTAGATCGTCACCACGCCGTCGTGCTGACGGAACTCTTCCCCGACACTTTGCTGGATCGGAGTCCAGGGATCGTCATCGAGCTGAACGTGTGCTAAAACTCGGAGGTGCCGTAGTTTCGGTGCTTGATCGGTCGGGCCGTGAAGACGTACGACTACATCAACCGCGTTGTGCTAACGCTTCCGCTGTCGGTCTACGAGGGTACGTAGACAACACTCTCCCCTCTTGTTGCTATGCGTCACCATGATCTTGCGTGTGCGTAGGAATTTTTTTGAAATTACTACGTTCCCCAACACCACTTGCCTCCCGCTCCGGACATTGTTGGAGAAGGTTGAGGTAGGAAGTGCGGGCTTGGGCGCTGGAGCTCGGGTGCGCAGAAGATGGATAGGCAAAGGAGGAAGAAGGCGTAGGTAAAAAGGTGGATCCTTGTCCCCTTATATGAGCGGATGCGACTATGCGTCCCCACCAGCCTAGTAAAACTCGCTTGCCTCCCAAGCGACGTGATAAATGGCGCGGTTGGGTTACCCACGTCCGTATTTGTGACGCCCCCGATTTGACCGTACACTAATCATACACGCAAATGTGTACGATCAAGATCAAGGACTCACTGGAAGATATCACAACACAACTCTAGACACAAATTAAAATAATACAAGCTTTATATTACAAGCCAGGGGCCTCGAAGGCTCGAATACAAGAACTCGATCAAAGATGAGTCAGCGGGAGCAACAATATCTGAGTACAGACATAAGTTAAACAAGTTTGCCTTAAGAAAGCTAGCACAAACTGGGATACAGATCGAAAGAGGCGCAGGCCTCCTGCCTGGGATCCTCCTAAACTACTCCTGGTCGTCATCAGCGAGCAGCACGTAGTAGTAGGCACCTCCGGTGTAGTAGGAGTCGTCGTCGACGGTGGCGTCTAGATCCTGGGCTCCAACATCTGGTTGCGACAACCAGGTAGAAGGGATAGAGGGAAAAGAAGGAGAAAGCAACCGTGAGTACTCATCCAAAGTACTCGCAAGCAAGGAGCTACACTACATATGTATGCATTGGTATCAACTGGAATAAGGCTATTATATGTGGACTGAACTGCAGAAAGCCAGAATAAGAGGGGGATAGCTAGTCCTTTCGAAGACTACGCTTCTGGTAACCTCCATCTTGCAGCATGTAGAAGAGAGTAGACGGTAGTCCTCCAAGTAGCATCGCATAGCATAAACCTAACCGCTGATCCTCCCCTCGTCGCCCTGTGAGAGAGCGATCACCGGTTGTATCTGACACTTGGAAGGGTGTGTTTTATTAAGTATCCGGTTCTAGTTGTCATAAGGTCAAGATACAACTCCAAGTCATCCTGTTACCGAAGATCACGGCTATTCAAATAGATTAACTTCCCTGCAGGGGTGCACCACATAACCCAACACGCTCGATCCCATTTGGCCGGACACACTTTCCTGGGTCATGCCCGGCCTCGGAAGATCAACACGTCGCAGCCCTACCTAGGCACAACAGAGAGTTCAGCACGCCGGTCTAAATCCTATGGTGCAGGGGTCTGGGCCCATCGCCCATTGCACACCTGCACGTTGCGTACGCGGCCGAAAGCAGAACTAGCCCCCTAAATACAAGAGCAGGCTTACGGTCCAATCCGGCGCGCGCCACTCAGTCGCTGATGTCACGAAGGCTTCGGCTAATACCACGACGTCGAGTGCCCCTAACTGTCCCCGCGTAGATGGTTAGTGCGTATAGGCCAGTAGCCAGACTCAGATCCAATACCAAGATCTCGTTAAACGTGTTCAGTATTCGCGAACGCCGACTAGGGCCAGGCCCACCTCTCTCCTAGGTGGTCTCAACCTGCCCTGTCACTCCACCACAAAGTAACAGTCGGGGGCCGTCGGGAACCCAGGCCCACCTCTACCGGGATGGAGCCACCTGCCCCTTCAGCCCCATCTCCGAACAGTATCATAAGTAATGTAACTGTGTAAAGTATATAGTATATGCCCATGATCACCTCCCGAAGTGATCACGGCCCAGTAGTATAGCATGGCAGACGGACAAGAGTGTAGGGCCACTGATGGAACACTAGCATCCTATACTAAGCAGTAGGATAGCAGGTAATGGTAACAACAGTAGTAGCAAGGACAGGCTATGCATCAGGATAGGAATAACGGAAAGCAGTAACATGCTACACTACTCTAATGCAAGCAGTATAGAGAAGAGTAGGCGATATCTGGTGATCAAAGGGGGGGCTTGCCTGGTTGCTCTGGCAAGAGAGAGTGGTCATCAACACCGTAGTCGTACTAGGTAGCAGCGGCGTCGGTCTCGGTGTCTAGCGATGGAAGAAGGGGAAGAAACAATAAATATAATGCAAACAAATGCATGACGATTCATGACATGACAAAGCGTGATGCTAGGTGTGCCCTAACGCGGTACGAGGTGGTACCAGTGAAGGGGGGAAACATCCGGGAAATTATCCCCGGTGTTTCGCGTTTTCGGACAGACGAACCGGAGGGGGAAAGTTGCGTGTTCGCTATGCTAGGGATGCGTGGCGGATGAACGGGCTGTGTATCCTAATTCGTCTCGTCGTTCTGAGCAACTTTCATGTACAAAGTTTCTCCATCCGAGTTACAGATTATTTTATATGATTTTTCAAAGTTTTATTCATTTTCTGAAATTATTACTAATTCAAAATTAATAGACAAAATGCTATGGGTACCCAGCCCTGTGTACACAGAATGTACACAGAGGCTGACATGTGGGCCAGGGGGACCCAGTTGACCAGTCAACATTTGACTGGTCAACAGGGGTGGGACCCCCTGTCATTGACTGTTTAGATAATTAGGGTTTAGGTTAATTAGCTAGGCTTAATTAGTTGTTTTAGTTTAATTGATCAAAATTAATTAAGTTAATTAATTCTTTAATTAATTAATTAATTAATTATTATTATTATTATTCCAATTCTTTTTTTATAAACGTTCTCAGGGGCGGGCCCCATGTGCCATTGGCCCAGGGGCCTAACGGGGCGGGCTAAACGGGCGTTGGCGCCCAGATCGACAGACCGGAGGGGGGCGCCAGTCACGGGCACGGCGAGGCCACGTCGGGGCAGCACCGGGGCTAGGCGGCGCGGTGGAGGGTGCACGGGGCGCAGGGGGAGGCAGGGCATGAGCGGGTGGAGGTGGCCGCCGGCGGAGGCAGGCAGACGCGGCGGCGGGGCGTGTGCGCGCGGGTAGGCGGTGAGCCCGGGCGCGGCAGGGCTCAGGGACGGGGCGTGCCTGGGGCGCACGGGGCGCAGCTAGGCGTGGCGCAGGCGCGCGCAGAGGTGCGGGCGGCAGTACGGCGTGACGGAGGGGAAAGGGGAATGGGCGCGGCCACGACGGAGCGTGCGCGCGATTCGGCAGCAACGAGGAGGGGAGGGAGAGGCTCACGAGGCCGGTAGGGAAATGGCAGCGGTTGTCGGGGTGGTCGACGGAGACGACCGGGACGGAGAGGAGAAGCGGGCCAGCGGGGAAGAGGCGCCGGCGAGGTCGAGATCCGGCGGAGAGGTTCGGTGCGGGGACCCTGAAGGAGCGGGCGGGCGGAGGCGGCGGTCCTCAGGCACGGTGCGGCACGGTCCGGCGATGGTGAACGGCGGCGCCGCCAACGGGGACGGCCCGATCTGATCTGGATCGGGTGAGAG
>NC_057809.1:499795604-499804522 GCF_018294505.1 Triticum aestivum | reverse complement strand
GGGGAGTGGGGGGGGAAGTGGGGCGACGGCTAGGGTTTCCGTCGGGTGGGGGGTTAAGGGAGTGTGTGGGGGGGCCGGCTGGGCCGTGGGGTGGGCCGGCCCGTTCGGGCGGCTGAGGCCAACTGGGCCACTTGGCCCAGTGAGAGGGGGGTTGCTTTGCCTTTTTTTTATTTATTTGCATTTCTGCTTTTAAACCTTTTAAATTATTTAGACATTTTATAAAAATGTGTTTGCTGCAACATAATTACCTTTGTAATATTTGGCAACCACCGAACATTTTTGTTTCAAATTTTGGAAAACTTTTATTGCCGACATTAATTTTAATTTTAAATTTGAATTTGATGCGGTTTGAACTAACGGACGTTTAGTAACAGTAATCGGGATGACATGGCATGATTAGCGTGGGATTACTGTAGCAAGATTATTCGGGCGTTACAAATCTCCTCCACTAGAAAAAAATCTCGTCCCGAGATTTAGGAGGTAGAAGGAAACAGTGCGGGGTATTCATCACGAAAACGATCCTCGCGTTCCCAGGTGGCTTCGTCTTCAGAGTGATTCGACCACTGGACCTTGAGGAACTTGATCGCCTTCTGACGTGTGCGGCGTTCAGCTTGGTCGAGAATGCGGACCGGATGCTCTTTATAGGAGAGGTCTTGCTGCAATTCAAGCACTTCATGATCCACTGCTCGGATTGGGTTCTTGAAGCAGCGTCGGAGTTGTGACATGTGGAACACATCGTGAACCTGAGAAAGGTTCGGCGGAAGCTCCAGTTGATATGCCACCTTTCCACGCCTTTCGAGAATAGTGAAAGGACCAATATAGCGGGGAGCTAGCTTTCCTTTGATCCCGAAGCGGTGTGCACCCTTCATTGGTGTAACTCGAAGATAAGCCTTTTCGCCAGGTTGATAGACCATGTCTTGGTGATGACGGTCATACTGACTTTTCTGACGAGACTGAGCAGTCTTGAGATTCTCGCGAATAATGCGAACTTGTTCTTCGGCCTGTTGGATAATATCCGGACCAAAGAGTGGACGTTCCCCAGTTTCTGACCAGTTCAAAGGGGTTCGACACTTTCGTCCATATAGCACTTCGAAGGGGGACATCTTCAGACTAGCTTGATAGCTATTATTATAAGAGAACTCGGCATATGGAAGAGATTCCTCCCATTTCTTGCCGAATGAGATTACACAAGCTCGAAGCATGTCTTCGAGAATTTGGTTGACACGTTCAACCTGTCCTTGCGACTAAGGATGAAACGCAGTACTGAACGACAGATGAGTTCCCATAGCTTCTTGGAAACTCGCCCAAAATCTTGAAGTGAATAAGCTGCCACGGTCTGAACTGATAACCAGTGGAATACCATGAAGTGAAACAATTCTGCCCATGTAGAGAGTAGCAAGCTGACTAGCAGTGATTGTCTCTTTGACCGCCAGAAAATGTGCAACTTTAGAAAGCCGGTCAATGATGACAAGAATAGCATCATTACCTTTCTGCGACTTGGGAAATCCAGTGACGAAGTCCATCTCAACATGGTCCCATTTCCATTCAGGAATAGAGATAGGTTGCAGAGTTCCAGCAGGCCTTTGATGCTCAGCTTTGATACGACGGCAAACGTCACACTCCGCAACATAACGAGCAATGTCCTGCTTCATATTAGACCACCAGAATCTTTGACGAATATCCTGGTACATCTTTGTACTACCAGGATGGATGGACAGAGGCGTATCATGAGCTTCTTGCATAACCCTTTTAGTCTTATCCAGGTTTTTCTTCGAACATGGTACCATTAGGCGGCCTTTGAAATACAAGGCGCCATCGTCGGCGATAGTGAAGAATGAGGGCTTTCCTTCTGCTAGATGGTGTTTAATCTTATGGACTTCAGAGTCATAACCATGAATAGTCTTTATACCAGCTATGAGATCTGGTACGACAGCCAGGGTATTTAGAGAACCCTTAGTAACAACAAGAAGATTCATCTTGCAGAACTCCGGGGGAGGGGGAGCGAGTGCTCCAGGAGGAACAATATGGATGTTCAGCTTTCTAAATTCTTCGACAAGCGAGGGCTGAACTTTGTGAACCTGGAGGTGGTTGCAGTAAGACTTGCGGCTCAAGGCATCAGCCATTACATTAGCCTTTCCGGGGGTATATGATATACCCACGTCAAAGTCTGCAACAGTCTCCATCGAAGGTTCAGATCTGGCTGAGTAAACAGATACTTCAGACTTTGGTGATCGGTGAAGATCTCGCAACGATTACCGAGAAGGTAGTGTCGCCACTGCTTCAGTGCATGAATGACAGCAGCAAGCTCGAGGTCGTGAACTGGGTAGTTTTCTTCGTGAGGGCGCAGTAGACGAGAGGCATAAGCAATCACTCTGCGCTCTTGCATTAGGACACAACCTAATCCTTGACGGGAAGCGTCGCAGTAAATGATGAAGTCCTTCTTAGTATCAGGTGGAGCAAGCACGGGGGCAGAAGTCAACTTGTACTTGAGCGCCTGGAAACTTTCCTAACACTTGTCTGTCCATTCGAACTTGACACCCTTATGCAACAGATTAGTCAGAGGCCTGGCAATCTTGGAGAAGTTCTCGATGAATCGACGGCAATAGCTGGCAAGGCCGAGAAAACTTCGGACTTGCTTCACATTCTTCGGAGGAGTCCAATCGAGAATAGCCTGAACTCGTTCAGGGTTGACGGCAATACCATTCTTGGAGATGACATGCCCAAGATAGGTTACTTCGGGGAGCCAGAATTCACACTTGGAATACTTAGCATACAGCTGATGCTCCCGAAGCTTTTCCAGCACAAGACAAAGATGTTTAGCATGTCCTTCCTTGTTCTTGGAAAATACAAGGATATCGTCCAAATAAACCACGACGAACTTGTCGAGGTAATCCATGAATATATAGTTCATCAGACGAGAGAAGGTGGCTGGAGCATTCGTTAAGCCGAATGACATGACGGTGTACTCGTATGATCCATACCGAGTCACGAAGGCGGTTTTTGGGATGTCCTCTTCACGAACACGGATCTGGTGGTAACCCAACCTCAAGTCGAGTTTGGAGAACACTGATGAGCCAGCCAGTTGATCATAAAGATCATTGATCCGAGGAAGAGGGTATTTATTCTGAATGGTAGCTTGGTTTATAGGACGGTAGTCTTGGACTAATCGGTTTGTCCCATCCTTCTTCTTAACAAAGAGAGAAGGTGCTCCCCAAGGAGAGCAACTTGGGCGAATGAAACCTTTGACAAGAGATTTGTCGATTTCCTCCTTAAGCTCAATGAGCTCATGCGGCGGCATCTTGTAGGGTCGTTTAGCTATAGGGGTGGTGCCGGGTTTCAAGTCGATGACGAATTCGACAGCTCTAGCAGGGGGAATCCCTGGAAGTTCTTCTGGGAAGACGTCTTGGAAATCACGAATGATGGGAATGTTTTCAATGCCCTCGAGTGGTGCAACGTTCAACGCATTCAAGGCATAAAGTCGTGCCTCGGCGTTCTGAACTAGATGAGCTTGGTAAGCTATTATTTCATCAGAAGGGTGTAGCAGATGGACGACCTTAGTGGCGCAAACTATAGAAGCAGTATGCGCTTTCAACCAATCCATTCCTAGAATGAGGTCGATGTTAGACGACTTCAGGATAATGGGAGAGGCATAGAATTCCAGCCCTTCGATTTCCACAGGGACATCGATGCCAACCAATGAGGTTTGACATTGTCCCACGGGGGTTTTTACCAATACCAAAGTGTTCATCTCCTCACATTTAACGTCATGCTTGTATGCAAAATCTTCTGACATGAATGAATGCGATGCTCCTGAACCGAATAAAACAGATGCAGGTACTGAGTTTACGAGGAGTGTACCCATCACGGTAGCAAGCTGGTCTAGAACTTTATTGAGATCAACGTGGTTGGCATGAACACGACCATAAGACTTGGCATTGTTGTTGCGAGGCTGGTTGCTTCCACGGCCAGCTGTGGGGAGGGCTAGTTGATTCTGGTTCTGATTGCAATCCCTAGCACGGTGACCTGGCTGACCACACTTGTAGCAGAGACCATTATTGGGAGTGGGAACAGGAGCTTGTGGTGGTGGAGCTGGAAGTCTTGGCTACCTAGTTGGAGGAGCAGGAAGACGAGGTGCAGCATAGGTCTGCCTTGGGGCAGGTGCATTCGGCTGGTACATGTTGTTGGGAATCCATATCTTGCGCTTCTGCAAAGATGGGCCCGAAGATGAGCCCGTGTCACGGTTGCGCCTGTGAGAGCTCTGGTATTCCTGCAGACCAGTTTCGACATTGATGGCTTTGTTCACCAGAGTAGCGAAATCAGCAAAGTCATGCACTAGAAGTGCGAGCTTGATGTCAGCTTGAAGGCCATCACGAAACTTCTCTTGTCTGCGTGCATCAGTTGCAATGTCCTCTTCAGCATACCGGGACAAGTCCAGAAACTCCCGCTGGTAAGCTTCCATAGTTTTGTTGCCTTTGATGAGGTTGCGAAACTCACGCTTCTTCCGGTCCATGACTCCCTGAGGAATGAAGCGAGCACGGAAGGCAGCTTGGAAGTCTGGCCAGGTGATGATTGTTCCAGCTGGCAGAGTACGCCTGTGGCTGTCCCACCATTGAGCCACGGGTCCTTTCAGGAAGAAGGAAGCAAAGGTGACATAGCTGGCAAGGGCTACATCAGCAGACTCCATCTCATAGGTGATGTCACGGAGCCAGTTGTCAGCATCCAGAGGCTGAGTTGAGCTGCGGTACACGGTTGGGTTGAGGCGCATGAAATCCTGCAGAGTCACTTGGGTTGGCTGCTGGTTCATATTAGGGTGAGGAAACTGAGCCATAATATTCTCCATGAACTGACGATTCAGCTCAAACTGTTGCATCATCCCAACCATGTACTCAGGCGGTGGTGGAGCGTTGCCACCACGACCACGACCACCTGGTCTAACCATCCTGCTAATATATAACAGTGGCAGTTCAGCATTGAGAAATTTGCAAAGACAGGAATCATTCATGATGAAACATGCACAACGAAAGCAGCACGATAGATACTACATAGTAGTCGGCATATCTTACAAAAGAGATCATGCATAGAGTTCGTTACACAGAGTTCGGTACACAGGCTAAGACATCATAGGCGGCACATAGGCTCACGGCGGATGCATCTAACACTAACAAGCAAGTCTACATCAGTCCCATGCGGTACTGCGGAGGTAGGTGTAGCCCGACAGCTGGTAGTGACGCGAAGGGAAGACCTCCACGCGAGTAGCCTAGGGTCCACAGATACTCTGGCGCGGAACCTGATGCGCAGGTGGCAGGAGAGGACCCAATGCAGGAGAGTAGCCTCCCACATCTGGCCAGCCGACGCCCTAGGGCATCACGGTCCGGGCAGGGTAGATCGCAGAACGCGACAGATCACCAGAGCGGACAGAGGAGTGCAACAGCGTCAGAGCACGATACAGGTGCTGACGAGTGGTGTACAGCTCATGGCAAAGAGCTCGGTTAGCTCTATCCAGCCCATCAGCATGTCGAACCAGGTTCTGATGGTAGAAGGGCTCTCGGGTGACAGTGGAGTAGGCAGCAGTGTAGTATCCCTCCGCACCAACATCGGAAGCGATAGCAATGTGCCTGAAGGGGGAGGTATCCAACTCCTGATACTCTCCACGAAGACGTGTCAGAGCAGCATAAGCAGCATCATGGACCGCCATATCGATAGTCACTCCAACTCCATGAGCAGTGTGCAGCACGATAGTGGAGTCATACTCCCGAGAGTAGAGGTGGACGATGGCACGGTACTGCTCCTGGTTGAAGTCCTGATACTCCTCATAGACGGTGTACTCAGGGTGCCAGCGATAACCCAGATAGGTCATCATCTCAACCAACACAGTAGGTGATCCTGAGGCACCAATGGCCGTCGTGTGGCGCATGACCTGCCTCATGGGTTCCATCTAAAAACAAGGATGTTTTCACAGGAGTCAAATGACAATGTGGATAATGTTCAAATACCACTCTAAAGAATAACTAGGGCTTATCCAACTTTGGGGTGAACGTGGTCACGGGATCCTAGTGTTAGAGTTAGTAAAATCGTTTAACCCGAGTAGGAGAGAGTTCAGTGTCCCAGAGTAAGGATCGAGGAGTAAAAGAGCCTAATACCACCCAGATGGCGATGTGGGCCCGTAAGGCACACAACCATGTTAGTAAAAGTTTTTGTAATGTCTAGACTCAACTTCGGCCAAGGAGTGTGGAAGGGGGATTCCTATAGGCAGTCGACTCTGATACCAACTTGTGATGACCCCGATTTGACCGTACACTAATCATACACGCAAATGTGTATGATCAAGATCAAGGACTCACTGGAAGATATCACAACACAACTCTAGACACAAGTTAAAAAAATACAAGCTTTATATTACAAGCCAGGGGCCTCGAAGGCTCGAATACAAGAACTCGATCAAAGATGAGTCAGCGGAAGCAAAAATATCTGAGTACAGACATAAGTTAAACAAGTTTGCCTTAAGAAGACTAGCACAAACTGGGATACAGATCGAAAGAGGCGCAGGCCTCCTGCCTGGGATCCTCCTAAACTACTCCTGGTCGTCATCAGCGGGCAGCACGTAGTAGTAGGCACCTCCGGTGTAGTAGGAGTCGTCGTCGACGGTGGCGTCCAGATCCTGGGCTCCAACATCTGGTTGCGATAACCAGGTAGAAGGGATAGAGGGAAAAGAAGGAGAAAGCAACCGTGAGTACTCATCCAAAGTACTCGCAAGCAAGGAGCTACACTACATATGTATGCATTGGTATCAACTGGAATAAGGCTATTATATGTGGACTGAATTGCAGAAAGCCAGAATAAGAGGGGGATAGCTAGTCCTTTCGAAGACTACGCTTCTGGTAACCTCCATCTTGCAGCATGTAGAAGAAAGTAGACGGTAGTCCTCCAAGTAGCATCGCATAGCATAAACCTAACCTATGATCCTCCCCTCGTCGCCCTGTGAGAGAGCGATCACCGGTTGTATTTGACACTTGGAAGGGTGTGTTTTATTAAGTATCCAGTTCTAGTTGTCATAAGGTCAAGGTACAACTCCAAGTCGTCCTGTTACCGAAGATCACGGCTATTCGAATAGATTAACTTCCCTGCAGGGGTGCACCACATAACCCAACACGCTCGATCCCATTTGGCCGGACACACTTTCCTGGGTCATGCCCGGCCTCGGAAGATCAACACGTCGCAGCCCTACCTAGGCACAACAGAGAGGTCAGCACGCCGGTCTAAATCCTATGGCGCAGGGGTCTGGGCCCATCGCCCATTGCACACCTGCACGTTGCGTACGCGGCCGAAAGCAGAACTAGCCCCCTAAATACAAGAGCAGGCTTACGGTCCAATCCGGCGCGCGCCACTCAGTCGCTGATGTCACGAAGGCTTCGGCTGATACCACGACGTCGAGTGCCCATAACTGTCCCCGCGTAGATGGTTAGTGCATATAGGCCAGTAGCCAGACTCAGATCCAATACCAAGATCTCGTTAAACGTGTTAAGTATTCGTGAACGCCGACTAGGGCCAGGCCCACCTCTCTCCTAGGTGGTCTCAACCTGCCCTGTCGCTCCGCCACAAAGTAACAGTCGGGGGCCGTCGGGAACCCAGGCCCACCTCTATCGGGATGGAGCCACCTGCCCCTTCAGCCCCCATCTCCGAACAGTATCATAAGTAATGTAACTGTGTAAAGTATATAGTATATGCCCGTGATCACCTCCCGAAGTGATCACGGCCCAGTAGTATAGCATGGCAGACGGACAAGAGTGTAGGGCCACTGATGGAACACTAGCATCCTATACTAAGCAGTAGGATAGCAGGTAATGGTAACAACAGTAGTAGCAAGGACAGGCTATGCATCAGGATAGGAATAACGGAAAGCAGTAACATGCTACACTACTCTAATGCAAGCAGTATAGAGAAGAGTAGGCGATATCTGGTGATCAAAGGGGGGGCTTGCCTGGTTGCTCTGGCAAGAGAGAGTGGTCGTCAACACCGTAGTCGTACTGGGTAGCAGCGGCGTCGGTCTCGGTGTCTTGTGAGAGAAGAAGGGGAAGAAACAATAAATATAATGTAAACAAATGCATGACGATGCATGACATGACAAAGCGTGATGCTAGGTGTGCCCTAACGCGGTACGAGGTGGTACCGGTGAAGGGGGGAAACATCCGGGAAATTATCCTCGGTGTTTCGCGTTTTCGGACAGACGAACCGGAGGGGGAAAGTTGTGTGTTCGCTATGCTAGGGATGCGTGGCGGATGAACGGGCTGCGTATCCTAATTCGTCTCGTCGTTCTGAGCAACTTTCATGTACAAAGTTTCTCCATCCGAGTTACAGATTATTTTATATGATTTTTCAAAGTTTTATTCATTTTCTAAAATTATTACTAATTCAAAATTAATAGACAAAATGCTATGGGTACCCAGCCCTGTGTACATAGAATGTACACAGAGGCTGACATGTGGGCCAGGGGGACCCAGTTGACCAGTCAACATTTGACTGGTCAACAGGGGTGGGACCCCCTGTCATTGACTGTTTAGATAATTAGGGTTTAGGTTAATTAGCTAGGCTTAATTAGTTGTTTTAGTTTAATTGATCAAAATTAATTAAGTTAATTAATTCTTTAATTATTATTATTATTCCAATTCTTTTTTTTATAAACGTTCTCAGGGGAGAGCCCCACGTGCCATTGGCCCAGGGGCCTAACAGGGCGGGCTAAACGGGCGTTGGCGCCCAGATCGACAGACCGAGGGGGGGCGCCAGTCACGGGCGCGGCGAGGCCACGTCGGGGCAGCACCGGGGCTAGGCGGCGCGGTGGAGGGTGCACGGGGCGCAGGGGAGGCAGGGCATGAGCGGGTGGAGGTGGCCGCCGGCGGAGGCAGGCGGACGCGGCGGCGGGG
>NC_057809.1:499771186-499795012 GCF_018294505.1 Triticum aestivum | reverse complement strand
GGGGGGGGGTTGCTTTGCCTTTTTTATCTATTTGCATTTCTGCTTTTAAACCTTTTAAATTATTTAGACATTTTATAAAAATGTGTTTGCTGCAACATAATTACCTTTGTAATATTTGGCAACCACCGAACATTTTTGTTTCAAATTTTGGAAACTATTATTGCGGACATTAATTTTAATTTTAAATTTGAATTTGACGCGGTTTGAACTAACGGACGTTTAGTAACAGTAATCGGGATGACATGGCATGATTAGCATGGGATTACTGTAGCAAGATTATTCGGGCGTTACAGTATTGATGAGAATCCCGTAAATGGAGGACACGATCTCTGCTTTGACAAGACGTGCCAAGGAAACCGCCTCGCAAAACACGCTGAGGTGGAAAAGTGAAAACGATTCGAATAAAGGCTTGGTCGTAGTGTGATGTCACGCTGCGGAATACGTCAGCAGATTAGATTTGTGTTAATATTATTCTCTCTGTGGCAATACGTGGACACTTATTTTGCAGGGCCGGACACTACTCTTAGTGTTTACAAACTTTTATGAAGAATTTGGAGGAGGAACCCGCCTTGCAATGCCGAAGACAATCTACGCGCCGGACTCGTCGTCATTGAAGCCTGGTTCAGGGGCTACTGAGGGAGTCCTGGATTAGGGGGTGTTCGGGTAGCCGGACTATACCTTCAGCCGGACTCCAGGACTATGAAGATACAAGATTAAAGACTTCGTCCCGTGTCCGGATGGGACTTTCCTTGGCGTGGAAGGCAAGCTTGGCGATGCGGATATTCAAGATCTCCTACCATTGTAACCGACTTTGTGTAACCCTAACCCTCTCCTGTGTCTATATAAACCGGAGGGTTTTAGTCCGTAGGACAACTTCATCATACAACAATCATACCATAGGCTAGCTTTTAGGGTTTAGCCTCCTTGATCTCGTGGTAGATCTACTCTTGTACTACCCATATCATCAATATTAATCAAGCAGGACGTAGGGTTTTACCTCCATCAAGAGGGCCCGAACCTGGGTAAAACATCGTGTTCCTTGCCTCCTGTTACCATCCGGTCTAGACGCACAGTTCGGGATCCCCTACCCGAGATTCGCCGGTTTTGACACCGACAGGGAGCAATAGTGTGGGGTGAGTATTCTCATATGTGCTTGTTGACTTTATCTCTAAGTAGATTTTACTTTATCCTCTTGTTTCTATCTCTAGTTATGGGTATGAAATGTAAAATACCAAAAAAATAGTTGTACTTGCTAACCTAATGGTTGAGGAACCACCTATAATCTTTACTGTCGAAGCTTTCTACTTGGATCATCCTCGCTTCGTTTGTGCCATGTTGAAAACCCAACTAACTTAGTTGAGGAAAAATCATTAGATGAGCATGCTTATCTTGCGTGTTACCGCTTGTCTCAAAAAAGAAAACACTGATCAAATACATCGTTTGGAATTTATGCTCTTACATGATTTTACTTGTTGTTCTGAGGACCCTAAACACTTTTCCTACCAATGTATTGTAAGTTTAATAGTAATGAAATCTCGACTTCTTATGTTAATGGTATTTATAACTATTATGATGTCAAACAAATTGAAGATTTTTTTGCCTTTAAGGGTGCCTATGAAATTGAGTCTTTGCTTTGCTTAAAAAGTGTGGTGGTACCCTTTACAAATCTGAAAATTTTCCATACTTAAATATTATTCTCAAAACTATACTTCTAATGTTTATATTAAAGAATTTATTGAGAGATGCATGCTGTTCTGGAAGAGATTAATATTTTGCAAACTCCTATGGAAAAAGAAATTGCTGAAACTACGAGCTCATTAAATGAAAAGATGAGGGGGAGAATGAAGAATAAAAGGAGAAAAAGTGGATTGATCACCCGTGCGCATATTCTAAGAAGAATAAATCTTTATCCCATACATTATTTAATTTTTCTTTATGCTTACCCAAGGATGAATGCTTTGATCCCTTGAATTCGTTTGAAATATCTTTTTTGATGAACTTGACGTTTGCTATGTTTATGTCATGACGATATGAATGATGCTTATGAAGATAAATTTGCTACAAAATCTAATGGGCTGGTTTCATCATAAAGAACCTGCCATTTCAGATTGGCTAGTCGTGATAGAGATTTTTTCTATAGCCCTCCGTTGCCAAACAATATTAAAGAGGTACTCCCTCTATAAATCAATATAAGATCTTTTAGACCTTAGACGGTGACGATAATTCGTTATCGTGTTTCGGCGCTCCGGCCGACCTGCTCGTCCTCGGGGCCCCGGCTGGACCCATGCCGGTGCGGTGCGACCGCGACCGGGGGGTGCGGTGCGGTCGATGCCAAGCGCTCCTCCCAAATTCCGGGCGTGGATCGAGCCCGCGACGCCTGTTCCAGTTCGTGGCACCTCGTGCTGCCCCATCACCCCCACTCCCATCAATCAATTTGATCGCAACAACAGCCAATCCATCCCATGGAATAATAAAGAAACTGGCGCACCTCACTGCGTGGCCGGTGGCGACCGACGGCGACCCCTGCTGCCCTTACCGTACCCCGCTACGCTCCGGCGAGTCCGGCCGACCGCCCCCGCCACCTTTCGCCGCACGGCGTGACCGAGTGGACGGGCCCGACGGCGGGCATCGGCCGGCGCGCGAGGGCGGGAGGGATCGGCGATGAGCTTCGCGGATCTGGAGTCCGGGGCGCTGCAGGCGCCCCGGAGGGGGAGGGGCGCCGACGCCACGCGCGCGCTCGTCTTCCAGATCACCACCGCGGTGTCCTCCTACCGCCGCCTCCTCAACTCGCTCGGCACGCCCAAGGACACGCCCGCCCTCCGTGATCAGCTGTCTGTCCTCGACCCCCTCTCCTCTCGCTCGCGTAATTTCATCGTGCGCTAGTTATTTGGAACAATTTTGCCCATTTCAAGTTAGGAGCACATAGTTTGTGCTCTAACTGGTACTAGGATCGAGGGGGCTAATGCCTTCACGGCATGCTGGTGTCACTTTCTGAATTACTGTGCGCCTCAACGATTTCCTCGCAGGCAGAAGACTAGTCATAAAGTCCTGCAATTGGCGAAGGATGCGAAGGAGAAGCTGACGAGTGCTGCTGAAGCAGACAAGAGCACTGGAACTAGTGTCAGTAATATTTCACCACCTTTCTACGATTATATTCCCTTCTTTTAGATCAAGATTCAGTACTTCTGCCTGGATGAGGCCCTTTAAACAAATAAGCTAATGAATTTGGGTGTCACCTGCAGGCAGACAAGCGGGTAGCTGACATGAAGCTTGCCAAAGATTTTGCTGCGACGATGGAGGAATTCAGGAAACTTCAGAATCTTGCAATTCAGAGGGAGATGGCATATAAGCCGGTTGTTCCCCAGGGTGCTCAGCCAAGGTAATAATACTTGTCCACTCTAATATCAATTCATCCAGAAGTTTTATCTCATGTGTTTCATTACACATGAATAGCTACATTTATATGTTAAAAGGAGTTGCACAGTTCAGGGCCGTACCTGAGAGCCCGGTGAAAAGTTTTATTTTCATATCATACCACTAATAATTGTTCTAAGAGCTACAACTGTCAAATATAAAATTTTGGAATCATTACCTACAAATTTATATTTTCTTTATTTTTACTCTTATAAAGATCTGAGTTGGTGGCAGTGTACTGTATTCACGTCTTAAATTAATTCGAATTACCACAGCTGTCATCCATTCTATGGAGGACTATTGGTTGATTCAACTGATGTATGTTTTGAGATAATTTTTTACATTTTACACATACTCAGCCACTCTGGGACTATGGTGGCACAAGTGTTTAAACAACTGATAATATATAACAAAAAGTAACTTCAATAGCAACACACGAGCATTAAGCGAGTAGCATAAATGCGTCACCATTTTATCATTACAGGGCATACCCAGTGCTGAAAGCTCCCACACAAGGTGGGGTCTGGGGAAGGGAATTTCTAGACAGCCTTACCCTTTAATTCTGCAAGGAGTCTGGTTCGAACCCAGGGCTTCCAGGCCACAAGTGGAGAGACTCTACCACTGTGCCAGGCCTGCCCCTCCATCATTATATCATTCCTCTTCAGTTATACTCTTAAACTTCATTTTCAAGTGCTATAATAGCCAATCCACTAAGTATATCTTGTGTCGTTGTAGAACATAAGTATGTACTCAAAATTTTAAGTTTAGATATGTTTTGGAGAAATTATAGCACTTGAAAAGACCCAAAGTGGTCGGTCCCTTGCCTGGATCCTGCGCAAGCGGGATCTGCGTGCACCGGGCTGCCCTTTTAAATTATGAAGAAAATATTAGTCAAAAGGTGTACTACTACGAAGAAAATTGAAGTTGTAGTTAATTTCACATGGATGCTGCTTGCTACACATGTGATTGAAAGAGGAAGAGCATGGTGCGCTGCAATTAGAAGAGAAATGTGCAGCTGAGATTGGACGAGATGAAAATGGAGAGGCTTGCATGCGGTGTTCAGATACACAGTAGTAAAACTCATGTATTTATTGCATAATCCTTCAATTCATGACTAATCTCATAATTATTTTTAATAAGTATAGAACGTATAAACAAATTGGGGGCCCTAGATATTTGGGGGCTCTGTGCAGGGGCACATCTCGCACAGGCTCCCTTTACTGATCTGGCACAGTGGACATATTAGTGGGGTGCATCTAATTCTAACCAGTCGCTAGTAGTATTGTCCTACTTTGTCCCGTTATTGGAGAAATGGGGAAGGCTAAATTTGGAATAATTGGATCATTTGGATGATGTTTTGTATGTGAATCATTCTGACCATACCATACCGCTCTAGAAAACTATAACTTGATTGTGGCAATTTTCATGGCAAATCATTCCCGATACTGACAACCCCTAGCAGGGATACTGTCTGGCTTGTATTGACATTTTTTCTCTCTGACTGATGGATTTTGTTTGGCATGCATAATCAAGCATTTATTATTGTTCATTCTTGATTTCGGGATTTAAGTAGAGCAACTCTTCTCCCTTTTGGTATATGCAGAAAATGCTCGTTTAACTAATAGTATAAGATAGTATTTTCCTGTTCTCTGTAATTACCCCACTTTTTACTTGCAAATTTGACGATGGCTTCTGCTGGTGATGCTGTTTTGTTGGAAACATAAGCTCTTTATTGTGCAGATTTGACTAGTTTAATATCCCTTACTGTTGTTGTGATACAGCTATACTATGAATGATGGAAGATCTGATTTTGATAAAATGCCTGAACAGCGCGCATTGCTTGCAGAACCAAACAGGTCAGTGTTCTAGTTGTCCTTTTTTTTGTTATTGCTTCAAGTTCGTGGCAGGGTATTTGCTGTCAGTGGCCTAGCTTTATTTGCTTACCACTATCTGTTCACTTCTCACATGAAAAACATTCAACTATTGTAGTTGCATCCTTTTTATACTTGATCATGGCTGTGATAGAATAGGCACTATGAACTTCTGAAAGATTGTGTAAAAGACTGCTGATACCCTGCAGTATTTAGTTTGTCTTGTAGACAGTACATTGCTTCATGAGTTTTACCGTCTCTTGATCCGATTATATGTTTTAACAGGTCTCATGCCTAAATTGTAGACCCCCCCCCCTCCCTAGAGGTAGAATATGCTGCTCATGCACTATTTTGACCGGGTCCAAATTGTGTTGTGCAGTGTGGTAACTAATCGTGAGTTTGTACAAGTTGATTGCCATATGAATTGAAGCTTTGCTGCATTGACAATTGAGTTACCTACTCCAAAGGGTCAAAGCAATCCCTTTTGTTTATTTATTTATTTACAAAATCTCCCCAAGTAGGATTCAAACCTACACCAGTAAATTAACATCAGCGGATCGCTCTACCACTGAACTACCAAGGGACAATGAGGTATTCGAGTCCTAGAGTTCAGCCTCCTCTGTCAACCCATGAACAATATGTGTCCAAAGCTTCTTTCTTAACTCAGAATTTCTTCAGTCCTAAATTGTTGGGCTTTGCTCGATTCCTCATTACATAGGGAAGCTCATAGGGGCTCTATGTCACATAACCTTTTTAGACTGGCAAGTCCTGTTTGTTGAAACACATGGTGTTAAAATATGGCATGCAAGATTCTTAATTAAAATCCTAATATGTGTTTTTTGAGCCAAAAGATCAATATTGTATGCAAGAATCAGCAGAATCCATTTCTCTCTACCCGCAAAAAAAGGAATCCATTCCTCTCACATTTTTTCGGATGTGCCATGCTACTCTGCAGGTTAGAGGTGTTGCAATTGGATAATGAAATTGTTTTCAATGAGGCTATCATCGAGGAAAGGGACCAGGCGATTCAAGACATCCAACAGCAGATTGGTGAAGTACATGAAGCATTTAAGGATCTTGCTACGCTCGTGCATGCGCAAGGAGGCGTAATAGGCACGTTTTACATTACATTCTGCGCACTCCTGTTCCTTGACTTACTAGCTAACGCCGACATCTTTGGTAACAGAGGAAGTCGACAGCAACATTGAAAACTCTGCAGCCGCGACCAGTGAAGCGAAGAAAGAACTCGGCAAAGCGTCCAAGACTCAGAAGTCAAATTCATCCTTGGTACGTTAGACTCGTACAAATTACTGCATTGTCACTGTTCTAGCTATTTTCTTTACCCTACCCATTCATTTCATGTGCAGCTTTGCCTGCTTATGGTGATCTTTGGGGTGGTTTTGCTTATCGTGATAATAGTTTTGGCATCTTGAGACACGAATGCTTAGAAGCCTATTGGTGCACCCTGAGGAGCCATATTACGTGCAAGATTAATCCTCGCTGTGCGCCGAAGACTGTCGCTAACTGAAGTGTACATTTTCTTTTTCTCCCCTCTTTTCTCCTTGTGGTTTGTGAGTGCGTATTCTTATGTGGCGTGAGTCCTTTTTTTCCCACGGCTTGCCCTGAGTGAACAGTAATTCTCTTTTTCTCCTACAAAGGTTTGTTTGCTGCTTTGCTTGAGTCAGAAACTTGACATTCTGTAAGCATTTCTACTGAATAAAGCGAACAGAGATTATTCATTCTCAACCTTGCTATTTTTGTCTTGAAACACTTGATTGGAACGTGTTCGTCCTAAGCAACAAACAAGCGACAAGTCCTGGTGTCTGAAAAGGAAAGCCCACAAGTCTTTAGACCAGCTGCCGCAAGAGCAAACTAGAGGCCTCCTAATCGTGTCAGCTTTGTCGGTTGCAATTATAGAAAGCCATGTCATCGACAGTCCATCTCTTAGCTAGATTATTATCCGTAGTTGATTTTTGCTTATAAAACACAACCAAAGGAATACATAATTTTTTTGAGGAGTCAAAATCTTCCTAATCAATTCTTGGGGTGAGACCACATGTCCAAAGATTATGGCATTATAGAAGGACTTAACAGAATAACAGCCAGAAGGCTCCAATAGCCAGACTGGGCAATCTCTATAAGAAGGAAGAGTCACAGTTTCTAACAAGCAAAGCAATTTTTGCTAATCTCAGAAAAGCTTCACATCTACACATCTCCTGAAAAGAACTTCAGGTTGGTCCATCCCAGACCTGGGATACTGAACAATCCTGTTGATTACATATATATAAACAAATTGTAATTGCTATCTGAGCTCAGGCTCATCTACACCCGATGAACAGTGATAAAAAAGAAAATTCAAAAGAATCCGATTTTCTTTTTTTGGCATCCAAGATGCTCGGATGCGGGCAAATTTTCATGGTGTTTGGACATCTGAGGAGCTCTAGCAAAACAAAAAAAAAAGTTTCTAAACAGTGCATTTTTTTCAAAGTTTCTTTGAGTGGCAAGTTTTGTTTTTTCGTCACGACCTCCTCAAATGTCCAAACACCACGAACATTTGCACGCGCATTGCACACCCGAATATCTTGGACGTTGAAAATTTTCAGAATTATTTTTTCTTTTTTGCTACTCTTCATGGGCAAGAGTAGCTCAGATTGAATCGCCCTGTCTGTTTTCAAGGAACAATCCCCTGACCAAATATCATCGCAGAAGCTAATATTAAGTCCATTTCCTACTCTCCATCTGTAAAAAGTTGTAGAAGCAGTTATGGTGCAAGTTATCCCTCCCGAAAACGGGAACCGATGCCAGTTTTAGACAAAATCAAATTAGGTCTAGAAGTTACATAATTGAAACCTAGACTCTTTTTGCCAATTTTTATCACTACCAGAGAAATACCTCCTACTTCTTTTGGCATCCAAGATGCTCGGGTGCAGGCAAATTTTCATGGTGTTTGGACATCCGAGGAGCTCTAGCAAAACAAAAAAAAAAGTTTCTAAACGGTGTTTTTTTTTTTTCAAAGTTTCTTTAAGTGACAAGTTTTGTTTTTTCATCATGACCTCAAAATGTCCAAACACAATGAACATTCGCACACGCATTGCACACCCGAATATCTTGGATGTTGAAAATTTGCAGATTATTTTTATTTTTGCTACTCTTCATGGGCAAGAGCAGCTCCACTGAATCGCCCTATCTGTTTCCAAGGAACAAATCCTCTAACCAAATATCACCCCAGAAGCTAATATTAACTCCATTTCCTAGTCTCTATCTGTTAAAAGTTGTAGAAGCAGTTATGGTGCAAGTTATCCCTTTCCGAAAACGGGAACCAATGCCAGTTTTAGACAAAATCAAATTAGGTCTAGAAGTTACATATTTAAAACCTAGACTTGTTTTTGCCAATTTTTATCACCACCGGAGAAATACCTCCTACTCCATGAAGTCAACAGAGCAATATTGAAATCCCTAAACAAAATTGCCAGTTTTAGACGAAAGCAAATTAGGTCTAGAAATTCCATATTTGAAATGAAGAACGTTTTCCCAATTTTTACCACCAGAGAAATACCTCTTACTCCATGAAGCCCACAGACCCATATTGAGAGATGGTTACTCATCCACCGAGAAATGTTCTTAATGATCCTATCAATGATAGGTTGGATAGCTTCTCTTCTTAACTTATTATAGTGCAAAAGCATTTACTTTTAAAAAATAGTCAAAAGCACATCTAAGCATACCAATCTTGCACCAAAACACTTGAGCAAAATAATGGTGCTTTGTTTTTGACATGGTGCTCTGTTGCTCACATATGTTTTATTTTTTTCTAAGTTGTATTGTTTCCATACTTGATTAATAACAGCATCTACAACCGGACCTCTCAAACCCACCTCATACGCCCGGGCGGGCCGTCTGGCCACTTGCCCTGTCACGATTTTTTGACCCAGACGGGCGTCTCGAATGCCCGGGCTGACCGACACCCCTCATATTTAACCCAAATATGAGACGGATATGAGGGCGCCCGAACACGCCCGCCGACCCCGCTGCAGGTCGTAGTGGTCCCACCTGCAGCGACCGAAGCTTCTCCATCTCTCATTGGTGCAACCAAATTTTAGTCCCACATCGCCGGCCGAGGCGGATGCCGCCCAACTTAAATAGCTACACCAGCGGATGGCGGCAAGCTTGGTTGTTGTTGTGTAGGTCTATCAATTCTGGCATGTGTGATCGAGATATATTTGACACTAGATTGTATTTCATTGACTGATGATTGTTCATCGAGTGTCAAGTTTGTCTCGATCATATATGTTGATACCTCTACTACAATGACACTAGATTTTTATTTTGTTTTGATGCATGGACATGATTCAAAAAAAGACAAGCCGGCACCAATGTTCCCTATGCGAAAGGTATAGACCCTGACTATAATAAATCTTCTATGTGATAAACATAGAAGATTCATAGTAAGAGTCCATATCCTTAACAAAGGATGCAATGTTGTCAGAAGCTTATCCCTTTTGGGCGACCCGGATATTTAAGTTGGTCAACTAGCTCTCAGTCGGCAAGGTGGGACCAATATGGATGTGAAAATATTAAGTATGAGCAATTTTCGGTGCCGAGCCGGCCCAAGGCGAACAAAATGATTGACGTGGATGGCCCTGCATCTAATAGATGTTTTGAGATTAGGATACATGGTTGTAGATTGTAAAATTTAAGACACGCCCGGTCAGTGTCCGCAGGCGTGTCCGGACACGTCTACGGGCATTTGAGAGTCTAAATTTGCAACCTCCGACTGTGGATGCTCTAAGTCAGCTCGTTGAGAAAAGGACTAGTACCCGATTACACCGAACTTAAAAAAAGGACAGAAACCCCGCCGGGAGCTCACCACCGAAGAACAAGGCAGCCGTTGGTTTCATCTGAACCGTGCCGGGGATTCAAGCAAGCCAAAGGAGCGGCGTTGCTTCGCCGTCGTCTCGTCCCCGTTTGACCTCCCCGGGCCAGTCGTCCCCATCGGCGAAAAACTCGTCCCATTTCTAGGTCTCTCGACCGGCACCGGCGTGCTAGACACAAGGTGGTCGGCCGCGAATTCGAGGACCGTACAGTGATCGGCGGGTCGTTAATCTGCATTCTTCCTGATCGCTCGCTCGCTCGCTCGTGTCCTCGAAACCGCCATGCGCTATGCCGATGAACGGGCCGAAATGGGATGAGACCCACTTCCGATCGGTTGCTATATGCTTGATCTTCATGATGATGCAACCTAGAGCGTACGTGCGTGAGGGTCGGCGTCTGCCCGTGCCGTGCCAGAAAAGGAGAGGCAAAAAAATAACCTTGGGAACGCCACAGGCCTACCCGCACCATGCACCCAAACATCGGAGGTGATGTGTGCGCTGACGCGTCGCTCTCCATTCTGCTGGACAGCAGCAGCAGCAGCAGCAGCAGCTTGGACCGCACAGCGGCTCGAGCGTGCGCGCTGCACGGCCTACTACACTCATGCGGCGTTGCTTGCCTTGCCCTCTCGTCTAAGGCACTTGGCACGTGACCGATCGACCGTGCGTCATCGATGATACTCAGCATTGCGCGCTAGCTGGTCGTTCACTCGTTAGGTCAACTTCACCGCGCGACCCTATCCTGTTCGGATCTGTTCGTTTGGGGGTAAAACGGACGAATAGCGCGGCCCAACGCACGGCCCCAAACGGATAAATGTCCGGATTCCGTCCGTTTTTGACCCATTCCTGCTACAAACTTGCGTCGGGTTTGTGGTGAAACAGACATCGCGCGGACGGGCTCGCCGCACGCCCTTGTCCCCCCGTGGCCCGCCTGTCGGAAACACTACCAGTCCTTTCGCTTCCAACGCCTCCACCCCCTCTCCCCGTCCAACCCCATCGCCGGCACCGTCATTATTCTCTGGCCGCCTCCTCACTTCGCACTCCCTGGCCGTCTCGACATGGCCGTCACCACGTCAGCGCTTTCGCCGTAGTTTTGGCCGTCAATTGGAGGAGATTTGTCCGTCACCGTCGTAGCCGGTGGCAGAGGGGATACAACCGCCGGCGACGTACCACGGCTGTTTCCGACGAGTGCTCCAGAGCGGCCAGTAGCCGGCTGCCAACCACCCCTGCTGCATCGAGGTGATCATCGCGGCCTCTTTGGTTGAACAGTTTGTCCAATTCCATTGTGAGCTGTGTGATTGGCACAGTCATTTGGATCTTTAAAATGACTTGGTTAAGCATGTGTGGAGTCACATTGGCAAATCAATAAATGTATTGGTTTATTCAAGACAATTTCGATTTGGTTGTAAAACTATTTTATTTAGAGACAATTCCGATTGGGTTATAAAATTATTTTTATTTTCAGACGATTAATATTTGAACGTGCAAACTTGTTTTGATATGAATATATGGACATTTTTAACCGTGTCAGACAGGATGGGGCCGAAGGATGCGGCCGCGTGCTGGGCGCACGGCACCCGCATCTCAGAACAGGTCCGGACACGACCTCATCTCTCTACCCAAACGGACCGAATCCGGGCAAAGGGGGCATCCGTTTGGGGTCGTGCGGTGGAGTTGGCCTCCTCGCTGATATGGTATGGTATAGTATCCTTCCCCCTCTTTCGGTCGCCGAATCGCTGATTCACCATGGTATGCATAGCTTGCGTGCAGCGGGAAACGGGGCCGCATTTGAGCGGTGCGTCCGCTTGTGCACGATCACTCATGTGCCCTGTCCTGTCCAGTCCTGTATGGTGTGCTGGCCTTTGGTTGATCTGAAGCGTACGTTTTGGACGGGTTCAAATGCATGCATGATGCCCGGGTTGACATTCTACTCCTGCAAGCAATCTACAACCTTTTACAGACAATAGTTTTTGAGACATGTGACTCTTGCTGGAAAGAAACAAGTAGCAACCTATTGCCTATCATTTGGGTTCACCCGGACGCGGCGGGGATCGAGTTCTTCTAAACTTGTGGTGGGGTATTTGGCCGGTGCACATATTACAGCCCCTGAGTTAGTTTTCATCGATGCACCGCACACACGCGACACGCCACACGCTTTCTATCCACCCAACCATGGTTGATGCCGGCGGGAGGGACCGGCGCTCCGGCCCGGTAGGAGTTCGCGTGCGCACACGGAGACGAACTTTCCAACGACCCACCACTAGCAGTCTAGCAGCACGTACAATACAGACGGTGCCGTATTATACCGTCACTGTGCGTGTGCGTTCGTGTCCGTAGCCCCGGGCCCGAGAAGCAACATGCGCCCGTTGTCGCGTGGCGCGCCTGGGAAAGGAAACCGACCGAAAGAGTGCGACTATGCGGGGCGAGTGGGCCGGGGACCAAAAACCTTGCACGCATTCCTGCCTGCCCCGTCCGCCGAACGAACGCTTTGTCCGTAGCCCCCTTCCATTCTTCTTCCGGGCTCACGTTCATCAATGGCCTTTGGTTTCACTTCAGCACGTACTACGTACGTCCAGGATCCGGTATACCCATCGGGCCAGCCAGGATGCCAAGTAGCAGTACGTGCGGGAACGTGTGTAGTGGCATGGCTGGCCAGTGGCCGCACGTGACGCAAGAGGACAAGGCGGTACGTGTAGGAACGTCAAACGTATCCGTCAGGCCTCGGATACCCCTGGTCTACAGGAAGAGTATGGTCGCGAATCTCTCCGTCCATCCGGCATCCAACGGCTCTGAGTGACCATCTGCGCGCGCGCAGAGTTAAAGTAAAGTTGACCGGGAAGTGTGAAAGTGTAGAAGCGTGCCTGGGCTGAAGTGATCGGTCGGTGAGGGGGAGGAGGAAGAAAAGGGCAAGCGGTTCGAGTAAATGGAGGCCGAGACAGGTGACAAATGAGGTGTCAGGGATATGGTAGGGAGGTAGGAGAAGGGAGGAAGCAAACGATTCCGCCCGCTGCCGCTGCAGCGAGCGGCATTGGATCCCGCCCGCGTGCCGCCGTCGTCATGGGTAGGTAGGCGGCGTCGCTGCCACACCACACTGACAAGAAAGTTTTTTTCCCCTTCGTGATTACCAGAAAGATACCGAAAAGAAATCCTCTTTTTTGGGTTCAGGATCTCAACCAAAGGCCAGCCCGTGGTGGAGCGAGCTGCCGGCTGCGAGAGGTTAACGAGCAAGCGAGCGAGCGAAGCAGACGAGACGAGCAGGATGAGGCGCTGATTAGCGCGGGTGGGCTCCGTTGGTTAGCGGTACGGAGCAGATCCCAGGGGGAGGCCGGCCGTTGATGGTGCGGTTGCGGGGGTGGTACGTAGTATATTTGATCCGGCGGCACCTGCACGCTCACATGGGACAAAATTACTGTTCTGACCCTTAAGGCAAACTAAATCCCGATTTGACCTCGTTCCGAAAAAAATTTCGTTTCTGACCTTTTCTGGTGACGCCAAGGTCCCTGGCGTCTGGGGACCCCGGCGTCTGCTTCGTAACCCAGACGCCAGGGACCAGGCGGGCAGGCGGGCAGTGCGGGCCAGGGGCCAGACGCCAGGGACCCCGGCGTCTGCTTCGTAACCCAGACGCCAGGGACCTTGGCGTCACCAGAAAAGGTCAGAAACGAAATTTTTTTCGGAACGAGGTCAAATCGGGACTTAGTTTGCCTTAAGGGTCAGAACAGTAATTTTGTCCGCTCACATGCTCGGCATCCTGGTTTCGCTCCGCTTTCTGTTCTTTTCTCCCTTCCTGCCGCATTCATTATCTATCGCAACATAGTCAGACAGAGCAGAGTAGCACCACTGCCACTACCACTACCAGCAGCCCCCCTTCACACACACAGGGACACACACGCCTCCCTCCTCCCCTGCCTCCTCCTTCTTCGCTGCCCTGCCTCCTCCGCCTCTTCACGCTCGAGGCCTGCCCCCTGCCTCCCTCCGTTCGGACCGCTGGTAAGCTCATGCCCAGTCAGGCAGCTAGTATTTCCATTTGTTGTTCGTGGTTTCCTTCTTGATTGAGGTTCTCTTCATCGCCTCATACTCGCCCCTCGTTTCCTTGGCCGCAGATCCATGCCGGAGCGCTCCGGCCGCTGACTTCTCGGCTCCAGACGCCGCCGCCGCAAAGGTACCGCCGCTCCCCTCCCCTCTACATTTCGCAATAACTTCGTCCCTAGAAATGCTGGCGCGATTCGAGCTGGAACCCTCCCCGTCGAACCCCATTCCTGCTCTGCTCGTCCCATCTCCATCGCCATGAAAAAAGCTGTCACCACCGCACGGTAGCAGTGAGGCGAGCCGCGCCCTTCCCTAGTTCTCGGGAGAGGCCGTGGTCAGGTCGTCATCGCCCCGCTGCGGCACCAGCGCCGGGGAGGAGGAAAAGCCGCGAGCCAACAAACCTCGGGGCCTTTTCAGTTTTCACCCCGTCTCTTTTCACCTCGCCCCCACATCTTTTTTGCTCAGGTCATCGCTTTCCGCCTCACAGCACAGTCGTCGTCCCGCACTAAAAGCTAGCATAGCATAGCGAAGCTCACAACAGAAAGCCTACTGCGGTGCCCATGTCCTCGTGAGCCCTGCTTCTTTCCCGACCCCCTCCCACCCACCGGCCCAGTTCAAAATTCAAAGTTCAAAGTCCCAACGCCTCCGCACCGCCTGCACGGCCGCCAGTGCCTCGACCGGCGAGCCCCCCTCCCCCCTGACGCGTCACCACCAGCCAGCCGTAGCACCGCCCTCCCTCCGTTTCCGTTGCGCCCATAAATCACCCGTCCGGACAGCAAAGACGCACAACGGATTTATCACCATCAGTCGACGCCTCCGATTATTAGTAACAAGTAAATGCGCAATATCGCGCCGTCAATGCATCCCATAGCCGCGCATCCTCGCTAGATTTGCTCCTCCTCCTCCATTAGCAATTCTTTATTTTTCGCTTTTGCCTTTGCGCTGCCGATGCGTCAATCATTACCCTGCATCTGAAAAGGCGCGATTTTTCGTTCGTTCCTTCGTTCGTGGCCGTGGGCGAGGGAGGTGGCGCGTCGCGGTAAACAAATTAAAGGGAGGGGTGAGGGGATTGAAATCTTCGGCCGTGCAGGCAGACGGGAGCCCGTCTCCATCTCTTGCCGTTCGCCGGTCGCCTCGCCTCGCCTCCGATCGCCGCCGCGTACGGCTCCCCGTGTTTATTGCGGCAGCGCATTTACTAGTTGTTTTGAGATTGGTTTTCATTCGTCCTGACGCTGCTGCCCGTTGCGATGTCTCCTGGGTTTCAGGTTGGGCTCCCGCTGATCGTGCTTGCCGGGGAGGAGGAAGGAAGATGAGGATGAAGACGCTGGCCTGCTGCCGGCGGCGGCCGCAGGACTTCAGCGTCGACATGGACCAAGAGCCGGAAAGTAAGCATAACAAGACAGACCCCTGTCCCCTCCCCCCTCTTCCTTCCTGGTAGTGACATTTTTGGTCTAGATTTTTGATCTGTTCATGTGGTGTTCATTAAGGCAGTTTATGTTCGTATCTTCGTTACCATTTTATATCCTCAAGTGCACGAGTTGGTAGTGGTACTAGTAGCTGTTAGCTGATGGATGCCCGTGTCTGCAAACCCCGGGCGTCCTGCCGTGCTGCATCGGGAGGTCCCAAATCTGGCCCGAAATTAGGACCTTTTATCTGCAACCCTTTCACCTGCTCTCCAAATCAAAGCCGCCGGGCCTGGTAGAGACGATCAGCATAACTCCGGGTGGTACTGTCATTCGGAACGGAGAGGCCACGGCCTGCGCCAGCCCCCACTGTTCACCGCGTACCCCTGCGCGCGGGCTTCCTAGTCAGAGGCTGGCGATGCTGCCACACTCTGCTGTGCGACGTGGGAAGTAAATGGGGATCACCGGCCACGAAAGAGAGAGACACGGCAACTGGATAATCGCCGACTTCCCCTGGCAACACAGCACCGGCACTACGATTACAGTATGGTTGCCATTAATCGCCGACTTTTGCCTCTGCCTACCCATCAACGGCTCGCTTCGAACCCGTGAAGATCTCTTTTCTCCGGCTACTTTTTGGCTCCTTTCTGGTGCCATCCGTTCCGCGTCCGTTTGTATATTTCTGTAGCTTCCCGTAGAGTTGTTTATACAGTAGAGAGGGGAGTGGAGTGGAGCGGAGCGGGGTGTGGGCCCGGCCGCTCCCAGCAACGCCAAGTGCGGCGTCCATTGACTTTGGGGGCAAAAGGGCTAACGTGGTAGCACGCTGCTGCTTTTGAGACGAGACGCAGGGCAGGTAGAAACAGGGCCTACGACTTGGCTGGTACTGGTACCACTACGCGTAACGGCAGGATAACCTGTCTACGAGCATGTGGGGCGAGCGTATGCCTGCAGAATGTGTGTGTGTGCACCTCGTGAGAATCTTTCTGCCACGGTTTGCGCGGCGTAGGTCACTGGATGGAGTGCCGATAATTAGTTTCTGTGTGGAAATGCGGGCTACAAACAATGAGTTTTTGCATGATGTTCTTTCTGTATTTTATTTATTTGATCTTTGAATAAGGACGTTGCTGCTTTCTCAGGATTTCTATTGTAAAATTGTAACTTTTATAGACGATGGCTGTTTTATGGGGTGTGGAGATTCGCTTGGTTGTTTTGCGTTGAGTGGAGCTTTTTTGTAAGCCGTTTCTGTGATGATACTATAGCTAATAGGTAGTTTGGACTTTAGATTAAGCTAAGTCTGGGTCACAACTATGTAGTCTATACCGTCGTACAGAGATGCACACGATTCTTTTGCAGATGCACTTTCAAAGTTCTCCCTGAGATGGATTGTTATAATCTCATCAGAAAAGCATGTGGGATAGCCTACTTATAACGTCGTTCTAAGTTTGTCCATGAATGGTCAGCACCTGACTGTAGAATGCGTAGTTGGCTTTACTGCTGTACTCATTCCTTGGTTAACCAGGGGTTCTCTTTAAATCACCTGGAACATCAACAGCTAACTTGCGTTATCGTTCTAATGAAGCGCTCATATGCACTTTTGTAAGCTTAGTGGACGAAAGAGTCCCAGACGCTGCAATGCCTACTTTAATTATCGTTCCTCCTATCTAATTAACAATGGACGTACATTGGTCAATTCATAGTTACTCCTGTGTTTGTTCTTGGTAAACCACGATGAGCTGCAAAGCTTACTTAAAATATTCCCAATAAGGTGCATATGTATGCTTGCATAAGTTCAGTGGTCCAAAGAATCCAATAGCAGTTGTATATCCTATTTTAATCCGTTCTTTGCGATATCCTATGCTCAGGTGCTATTGCGCCGTGGCATCTGACTAAGCATTTTCAGTGCATATGTCTCTGTAATATATTTTTTCAGTTGTGCATATAAATTGAAAAATATCCACTGATGCAGAGGTGACGACATACAATGGCCTCGAGAGCTGCATTTTCAATAGTTCCTCATATGATGAGGATAGTGGCGTTAGTGCAACAACAGGGGCGGATGGCTGTGTCACCGCTGATTCCCTTGAAGATGAAGCTTCAAGTTGCTCCTCCAGCAAAGATGTTGATGGCTCTTCCTTCTCTTCCCAATGCCTTCCATTGAGCAAGCAGGAGGAGCATTCACTTTATGAGTTGGATACGCTCGATGCTATCCATCTACTCCCTGTCAAAGGGAAGAACCCAATCACATATACGTTGAGTGCTGCTGATATCGAAATCATGAAGGAGAAGTTTGCAAAGCTACTGCTTGGTGATGACGTTTCTGGAGGTGCCAGAGGAGTTTGCGCTGCTCTGGCCTTGTCCAATGGCATAACCAATCTCTCAGGTATACTGAACTTCACAAGCTACCCAATTTAGTATTCCTTCTATACCGTCATCATCACTAAAATGAGCGTTCGCCATGACAGCCACTATTTTTGGAGAGCTGTGGAAGTTGGAACCATTGTGTGAGGAAAAAAAGATCAGGTGGCGGAAGGAAATGGACTGGTTGCTTTCTCCTACGACCTACATGGTCGAGCTGGTACCCACAAAGCAAAATGGAGCAGATGGGTGCATGTTTGAGGTAATGGCTAATGAGCAACTGAATTAAGTGTTCTCTGTTTGCATGAAGTTTATCTGAGATGTAAAAACTTTTTTATTTGGTTGCTTCATGCAGATTATGACCCCGAAGGCCCGTTCAGACGTTCATGTGAACCTTCCTGCTCTACAGAAGCTTGATTCCATGCTAATTGTATGTTGCCACTATGTTTTCATCTCTCTTAAAATTATCTTTGATAGAGAGCACTATATGGATATGCAGATCTAACACAATTTTCATCTCTATCAAAAAACATCGATCTGTCCATAACAAATATTGCATATTCCGCAAATTATGCGTGTTTGCGACAGTTTGGATTTACCAATGGCATATGCAACCAAACATGCAGGAAGTTCTGGACTCAATGGTGGACACGGAGTATTGGTACGTGGAGAGTGGCAGCCGATCAGGTGGCCAGGGCAAAAATAATGGTGAAAGACAGACCAAAAAGTGGTGGCTTCCATCCCCTTGTGTCCCTGAACAAGGGCTATCTCAGTTTCAGCGAAAAAGGATTGTGTTTCAGGCTAAACTTGTTCATCAAATCCTCAAAGCTGCCAAGTCTATCAACGAACAAGTCCTGCTTCAGATCCCTATTCCCATGGCTGTTATGGACGCCCTTCCAAAGGCAAGTACACAAATCATATTTACTCGCATTTTACTTGCATTTTTTACCGAGTTGTATAATAGATTGCATGATCATAATGAATACTTGATTGGACTTGCAGTCTGGCAGATCTAGCTTGGGGGAAGACCTGTACCATGCCATAACCACGGACTATATTCCCATCGAAGAAATCTTTGTTTCTCTGAGTCTGAAAACCGAGCATAGCGTGCTGGAGACCATGAACCGGTTAGAAGGTGCACTGTTTGCATGGAACCAAAGGATCTCAGAGGAGAGAAGCAGGAGGTCCCCTGCACGGCATTCGTGGAAGTTCATGAAGGACAGCTCGTCGGAGCTGGAGAAGATGTCGGCGTGCATCGAAAGGGTCGAGACCCTCATCCAGCTCTTGAAGTCCAGATTCCCCAACCTGCCTCCGACGTTCATCGACGTTGTGAAGGTCCAGTATAACGAGGTAATAATAAGTTTGTCATGGCACAACATGCCGGTGGGTTAAAGCGATGCTTGCTTGTGCATTTTTCTGAGAAGAACTCCTTGGATGGTGCAGGACGTGGGGCACGCCATCGTGGAGGCCTACTCGAGGGTTCTTGTGGGGGTGGCGTTCAGCATACTGTCTCGGGTGGCGGAGATCATGCTGGAGGACGACCTGGTGAAGAAGCCCAACACGCCCATGGCCTCCCTCAAGTTCGACCTCTCCTCCGACGTGTACCTGGCGGGCATCACGGAGACGCCGCCCGGCCACATCCGGCGGTCCCTCATGGACCAGATCAGCATGGTCGACGGCCGCTTCGACGCCGTCGTCAAGAAGAGAGGGGCCAAGCAGCTCATGTGGTGATGTGAATGGGCGAGGCGGTGTTGTACAGGGTGATGGCTGCGTGCCGGCTGCGTACACAAGTTGCATCTTACCTTACTACTACTAATGGTGCATTTGTAATTTGTATGTAACAGCAGCATTGGCCGAGTCTTGCTGAATGCTGAATGCTGATGGCAACCCAGATGATGCTGCTGCTTTTGCAACGGAGAGAAACCTGTTGTGTCTTGGTCAGGTTCGTGTGCCTGGTTGGTTGTAGATTTGTACCTGACGATGCCTGCCTATGTGACGATGATGGGACGTAGGTCGTATGCGTGCGTGTGTACAAGATCGGCCTTGCTTGACGGGTTCACGACGACGGACGCGTCTCCGGTTTGTGGGATTAGACGTGTGGGTGTGGCCGGTGTCCGGGCGGAATGGAACGTGTCAAACCTGAAGCCAGGCTTGGAGTTGGAGTTTTCAGGCAGACTGATCCTACCGCCGCGCCGTGATCTGAAGCTTCAAGCGAGAGATTTGCCGTGCCGTGGTGACCGCGTAATTCTCTCATGAGCACGTGGTTAATCGAAGCCGACGGTGTTCAACCGTGCAACCGAAACTACGGTGCCGTTGCACGTCGCGTGCCCGTATATTTGACTGAAGAGTGGGGTGAGCGTGTGATGGGAGAACGCGAGTATTCCACGACGAAACGCTCTTTTGGGCCGTGACAAAGCTGACTGGCTACTGATGACTCGCTGAGAGCCTCCACGTGCCGCAGTGGTGGAGCCTCGGTCCACCTGCTGTGACAGACGCCCGAGACGTGGGGGACCCGAGCCCATGACGGCTGCGCGCGCACTCGTCCGTCGGCTCCAGAATTATGATCGAAAAGTTGTGACATGCAGATTTCTTCGTCCGGCGGCATGTGCCTGTGACTACGCGGCTGGCTAATGATCCGTTCCCACGACTGATGATATTGTCGTGAATCATTTTTTTTGCGGGAAGATATGTCGTGAATCATGATTGGCTTATGTACTCGCTGCTTGTTTTATCAGGTCTATCCGACGGGACGACCCAAACGGACGGCACTTTTATCCGTCTTTTGTCCGTTTGGATCTGACAGACGGACACAAACGTTCGCTATCGTGTTTGGATCGACGCGAGCGACCAACGCTGGCCCGACCGATTTCTATCGATGCGAAAAATAAAAGAAATGATTATAAGCATTTTAAAAACAAAACAAGTATTAATCTCTATTTCTAATGGAGGAATTGGTGAATAGTCTTCACGGTTTATTTTTGCTGGTTTTTTTTCATTGCTTTTTTTGTCTCTCCTCCCACCACCCCCTCCCACCCTGGTCCATCGGTTTATTTTTCTCTCCATTCTTTATTACAACCAGAACTTTCCTAACGTATAACAAATCACGGATCTAACTTTTTTAAATTATGCAAATCAATCGATTCCTTTTATTGACTCAATTTGTCTTAGGAAACAAATAACAAATTTTCAGGAAATAAATAATATATTTTAATCTAACTTTCCTAACTTATCTAAATCAAATTTGTTTTAGGAAACAAATAACAGACACGTCACAAACTTTTCTCCCAATAAATAGTTTCTTAACATTTGCAAACTTTTTAAATCAGACACGTCACAAACGGGCAGGTACTGATATCACGTTACCAAACAATAAAACCCCATTTGCATAGAAATCAGTTCAAAATCCTAACTTACCTAAATTTTTACCTTTCCTTGATAACAACTAATATTTTCTATGTTTCTCACCTATAGAAGAAAATCACCCCTCCATCGATATTAGCATTTTTTTTGGAATGAGATCTTCAGGTTATGATTTTTTTGCGATTCTTTCCAATTGTGACCTCTTCTTCCGCTCCGGCTCCTTCTCGCATAAACATCTCCACCACCCCAGACCTCCTGCCTCTCCACACCTTCTCCGCCACCTCCTCCTTGTACTCCATTGACAATCCCTCCGCCATGTTTGTCCATGGCGGTGTCGAGGACATGGCGCAACAGCGTACCAGCGGTAGAGTATCGCATAGCAGCAGGAAGCAGCATGCAGCAGGCGAGGCAAGCGGCCGGCGTGGCTGAGGGGGTGGCCGACAGAAGATGGCCGTGACAGGAGGGGGCGCGAGGCAGAGGCGCGGCTGCGGGGCGAGCGAAGGGATAGGCGGCAGCAGACGGGGCGAGCGCAGCTAGCGAGAGTGTGGCGTGTGGCTAGGGTGTGCGTCACGCGGGTCACAGTGGTGCGGTGGCTGCGGTGAGCGCGACGACAGTGGCGGGCGCGATCGACGCGGTGTGGCACAGGCGTCCATATATACTTTAAGGGCGTTGAGGTCATTATAGGAGTATTTAGATTGATCAAGTTTCTATTTGCTCCTTCTTCATGTAAGGATTTCTCAAAATTGTCGATGAGTATTTAAATGATGAAGTTTCTATTTGGTATCACTTCCTGTGAGGGTATCCCAAAATTACCAGATCTAATATTATTTTAGCATGGCCTTTGGTAGTTCATGTGCACGTATTTTAGTGTATGACCCAATCTCATATTTTCTTCAAATTTATAGTGAAATGATGTTTCAATCAAGGTTGTTTCATATTGAGCTACCTTGCGAAAAATATGCATAATGATTGTCTGTGTTTCTGATGAGCTGGAGCAGATGCACGATTGTACATGTACCGAATAAATCATGATGCAGGACCGCTTGTGGTTGTTTTTAGGGCACATAGTGTTAGCGTGGGGACCTTTTCGTATGTTCTATACTAAGAATTTTTCATCTTATGCTTTGTACTAAGTTGGTTTTATAACTTGTGTGCTTATTTCACTAATGCATGCAGGAGTATCAAACAGTGATGATGTGTTCTGTATACGATTTTGTTTGCTCCAATTCTATATATTCTCACGAGTAGATGAGGTGTAAGCATATGCAATGTAGTTCTTTTTTTTACATATGGTGATTGATTTCTTCTTTGGTAACCCAACTAACGGATGGTAATCAATCTTCAAATACCAAAACCAATGTCACTTGATATGTATGAATATATTAAATGTAATATTAACATAACTGATATTGAACTCTTAAAGTTAATGTGGCCCCGTTGCAACGCACGGGCGTTCTTCTAGTTAAACATAAAAGACGGCCACGAAGGCTGGCAATAGTCCACGTTACATTAATTAAACATAAAAAACTAAAAACTAGACGATGGCGCACTGCCCCAGGCGTCCTCATCCTCGTCGTTGTCGGCGTCTGCATCGGGGCCGGTGAGGTCGATCAGCGTCGGCGCAGGGCCGACCCAGGGGAACGCTGTGTTCCAGAGGGCGGCGATGTTGGGCTGTGCTGCCGCGGGCTGCGCCGCCGCTGCCTGGGCCTGGTGCGCCTCCTCCTCGGCCTCGCGCTTGAGCAGCTGAAGGCGCTCGCCCTCCCGGCACTCCTCGGCCAGCCGAACGCTGCGCTAGTGGTTGAGGTAGGCCGACTCCTGTTCCTCCGTCGCCCCGAGCCAGATCGGCGGAGAGCTGACCCACTCGCGCACTACTCCGGTCCACGAGTGGCGCTCGAGGGGGCCCGGCTCCTTCGGCTCGGCTTTGAGCGGGGACGACGGGGTCACTGGCGGCACGACACAGTCACCCACCACGGAGAAGGCCATGGCCTCTGCCATGGCAGCTTGGAATGCCGCCTCCTCCGCCTCCCTCCACCACTCCTCCTCCTCGCTCTCCTTAATGGCCGCCTGGTAGGCGGCCTTGGCCTCCTGGTCCTCGTCGCGGATGACGAGCGGGACCGGCGGCAGGCTGCGGTCGACACCGCGGACGCCGCGTCGCCTCGCCTCCTCATGCTCGAAGGCAAACCAACAAGCCTAGTTCGGTGAGTTGAATGCGTAGTCCGGGTCGGCGCGCTGCTCCGGCGTAAGCAACGCCCACCGGCGCCGCACCTCCTCCGCATGGGTCCTCGCCGACCGCGGCGCGGCCGGCACCGGGGTCCTCTCCGGATCCAAATGCTAGTCATGCGGCAACGTGGCGTCGGGGTACGGCAGAGGCACGCAGTGCTGCCAGTGCCACTCCGCCTGGTGCACTGGCACATTAATGCGTTGCCTCTGCCGGGGAGCGCGCGACGACGCGGGGAGGGCGGGGGAATGGCGGGCGGGGGCCTTGCCCTTCCTGCTGCTGCCGATGCCGGAGAACAAGCCCATGTTGGT